>NC_092820.1:123219952-123232452 GCF_023375885.2 Dermacentor andersoni
TTTATTTGCGTATGCTTGCCGGTTCGCACGAAGTAACAGACCTGCTAGTAAATTATAATGACAACAGGGTTGCCCCGTATTCACAAAAAGCTCTTACGCATAGTACTGTTCGTAAGAGCAAATTCCAGCCAATCCTAATGCTGGGCGTATCAATGGCGAATACGACCTGCCAGTGACAAAAGTGCTATTACGAACGAAAAGCTTTGCGAGTTCGGCCCCAGATCATTTATTGCGAGGACGTGAAATTTGTATCTTTTACTGCCACTGAAAGTTAGAGCTGTTCTGATATTTGCTCATGATTGGAGCTAGGGAGGTGGAGATGAAGTTCTTTGAGCTGACAAATTTTATTACAAGATCACTGGCAATTTTCTCAAATTGGCAATTGCAGTCTAAAGTTTTTTTTTTTTTTTACGAAAGTCCCCAGAATTTGCCTTTTGCTTTCAGGCGCTCGCGTTGCTACCGAAATTGGGGTAGCATTGACGTAGGTGAAGCGCATTTGCGTTTTTCGTGTACATGAACACGAAAACAGCCTCGAGTGCTTGGCAATTAAGTTGCTATGAGTATCTAGTAAGCTTGGGAAAAGCCCTGACTTGTCTAAAATAAAGGCACATACTGTTATTATTATTATTATTATTATTAGTAGTAGTAGTAGTAGTAGTAGTAGTAGTAGTAGTAGTAGTAGTAGTAGTAGTAGTAGTAGTAGTAGTAGTACTATTTGAAAGGATCTGCGCATATAGAAAGGAAAACAAATATGCGCATCAATGCACTTGTTGAAACTTATCCGAAGCGGCCAGTCGGTTAACTTAGTGGTTCCTATTGTTCTCCGTACGTCGGGCGTGGAGAGCGCTATTCGGATTACGTCGCGATCAATTCCCAGGTTTTTGGTCGAAGGAAACCCATTTACAGTCGGTGTCACCCTTGGGTAGAGCGCGGCCGGGAACGGCGGCCTCCCGGGCCGCTAGGGAGCCAGCCACCGACGTCTAGCGGCGGTTGCTGGGCCCAAACGTGCCCAGCAGCTACCGCTAGACGTAGGTAGCTGCCGTTAGATGGCGTTAGCTGCCATTAGACGTCGTTAGACGTCGGTATAGCTGCCAGTGTTAGACGTCGCTGGCTGGCTCTTGAGCGCCCCGGAGGACGCTGTTCTCGCGCTCTACGCAAGGGTGACGCCTATTGTACAGTCAACCGCAAAAGTTTACGGGACGCAGGATCTGCCAAGGAGCTGAATTCTCGAGAAGCGTAGTCACACAGCCTTGCATTAAATGTTCCAGCATGTATAGTAGCCTTCGCCACCTGCACGGTGATTCGTTAAATATGAAGTATCATACCTTAACAGTGCAGGAATTCACATTTGAAGGGGAAATCGCATCCCGTAAACTTTTGCTGTTGACTGTACGTCTGTGACGGTTATTGTGAATGCGCGGTCCGACGCCGTGTCTCTGCTTACGCCGTTACCCGTGCCGGTCGGTTTGACGATTTCAGTGATTGCCCGTAAGTCCAAGGCCGGGGCGGTGCGTTCGAGTAGTAACGCCCTAAGGCTCGCACAGGCCTTGGCGATTATCCGAATCACGTATGGCTTACCTCACCAAATCCCGAGAAAGGCTGGTCCACCAGCCGAAACGTTGTAACATACGCTGTGCCAATCCAACGTACGTTATATTCTCTTTTTGTTCAATATATATATATATATATATATATATATATATATATAATAAAATGTTCTCCGATAGCGCTAAGCACGCAAACGCAACAAAGTGAGGGACAAAATTACGTAAAAAGCATACCGTTACATGCTAGCGTTTCGGCCGTGGTGCCGGTGGCTCTGAAGAAGGCGGTGACACGGCCACAACGTCACCATTATGATTTTAATCCAGGGTATACTTTGGTGAAAAGTTGCAATATTTGGGTAATTGATTTTCTGTTTCCAAGTATAAACCGCTGTCTATATCAAGTATATCCGCTGTCTGTATAAGATGTCTCAGCTAACCTTAGCCCAAGTGTCTAACCAAAAAAAAAAAAACGAAAAAGAAAAAGCACGGTGCAAGTTACGATTTCATGTACTGCCGTGTTCGATCTTAGACCTCTAACAACGGAACACCGTAGGTCTTATATTTGAATGTTGCACGGTGTTTGTTTGTTTCTTTCTTTCTTTGTTACAATTGCACGTTGACCAGTCTCTGTTTGTTTGTTTGTTTGTTTGTTTGTTTGTTTGTTTGCTTGTTTGTTTGTTTGTTTGTTTGTTTGTTTGTTTGTTTGTTTGTTTGTTTGTTTGTTTGTTTGTTTGTTTGTTTGTTTGTTTGTTTGTTTGTTTGTTTGTTTGTTTGTTTGTTTGTTTGGTCGGTCGGTCGGTCGGTCGCTCGGTCTCTCGGTCGGTCGGTACAATTGCATGTTGCACGGTGTTTGTTTGTTACTTTTTTCCGGTGGACAGCTTGGGCTAACGCTGTAGCCGGGACAAACGACATCGCGACGCGGAGCGAGGCGTAGCACTGTACTCACGTAGAACAGCACGGGCAGGTAGTAGGACGAGGTGGCGCTGAGTATGCTCGACACCAGCATCATGAAGCCGTTGAACCAGAAGGTGAACGACGATCCCTTCAGGCAACGCTGCGAAGACGACTCCGCCCGGTCCACCATCAGGAACACCGCGATGCCCCCGCACTGCGAAGGTCACGTGCGCGCGCTGACCAATCAATACGCGAGCGCGCCCAGCGACGACGGCAGCGGCGGTACGGCTTCGAGCTTTGAAACTTTACGGCAGATTCACTGACTCGTCAATCCGCTTCATTTGGAATCTAAACTGGGCGAATAGCTTTTTTGGATCGCTATAGAGCGAACGCCATCCATAAACGGGCACACGGTGCGTGCGATTAAGATTTCATTTCCAACTCGCGCAATCCTTTACTTTGTGTCACAGGTTTGTGGTACGCAGTAAAACGCTTTTGTAGCAATGGAGCAGATATTGAAAACAAGAACTCGTCTATATATATATATATATATATATGTATATATATATATATAGTCTGGACCTACACAATGTGTTTCGGAAAATCCATTCTTAATTCCTTTGAAACATGGAGGACGCGACAACTAAAAGACTTGATAAGCACCTCTTTTTACCACCGAGGCCTCAATTTCAAAATCGCACTACACAGCGATTACACGATCAATTGTGTAAATTAGACTATTCAACTTTTTTTTTATCGCAATGGTGAAACGATGTATGCTAATGGAAGACTTAAAACCCATGATCTGTTCCTAACGTCTCCGAAATACAGAGATCAGATGGTGTTAGCTTTTGCTGGGTAATGAATTACAGCCGATTTCATCCACAACACGCCACAACTAAGCTGCTGAAGCGCGCCGCTGTGTCGCCCGTGGTCAACGTCGACGAGTGACGTATTGTTTCTTTTATGACTGACTATTAGTCGGACTTTCCACGGGAACCTAAACCTGACCTGGCTGACGTCACCACTAGCCCCTCCCCCCCACCCCCCTCTCTATTCTGTTACTTCTGAGAAGTGGAGCGGCGAGCTAGAGGCGCCGAAAGTATTTACTACCAAATAACGCCTGGCGGCCACTTCCAATTTCCCTGTTCCCATATACACAAGAAAAGTAAGAAATGAACTCCATAAACGTCCGCCAGACAAGATTGTCCGTAATGTAATGCCAGTACTCCATGCCAATGCGTAATGCCAATGGACAATACTCCGTTATGTCCGTAATAACGGACATTACGGAGTCATTGTCCGTTAAAAGGAAATCGATAAACGGTAATCCAGGCCGTCGCTTACCACCTCGAGGAAGTTGAAGAGTCCGTTGATGGTGCCGACGTAGTCGCTGAAGCTCACCTCGAAGATCGGACGGCGCGCCAGCACTTCCATCGTCTGGGCGATGTGAACCATCCTTGAAGCGAAAGTGAAGAACCGCGGTGACACCTTGACGACGCTGACGAGCGACAAAATGACTCCTGCGCGTATCAAAAGGCGCGAGCGCGCCGCCGTCTTACAGCGTGCGCATCGTGCACTATATACGTCTACAGCGAACGTGTACGATGGCGCGATAAAGCTGATTCGCTCCTCTGCCTGCCGAGGTGTAACTCGAAATCGAGGACTTCCGTCCAAATTTTGGCATTGCAAGCTTTGCTGCGGGCTCTTCGATTTGAGCTTGCGCGTTTTAATTACGAAGACATTAAGCTTTTGTTGTTGTTGTTTTTGGTGAGCCTGTGGCCCGTGTACTTTTGACCGCGGGTGCGAACTTCAAGGTAGCAAAACAAATTTTCTTTAAGAGATAGTGAAGGATAACGCTTGTAGAAGCGGCGTGTGGCTATAGGTATCGCCTGTGGATTTCGGTGTCAACGAGAAATAGAAACAATGCCATATCGTCTCCACTGCGACGGATCCCGCGACCTCGTGCTTAGCAGAGCAACGTGTTCGCCACTAAGCCACCGCGGTGGGCGAACGCGAACATGAGCGATTTGTTTCGAAGCGCTCGTTACTTCATCTTCGCGTTTCAGTTGTGTGTCTAGTAATACACCTCTACAGCGCTGTATCCAAGAATTGTTAATACGGTCCCTTGAAAGTCTTAACTCTTCCTGTGCGTTTTCCACTCGCCTGTCCCCGCGCGATTCCCTTCAAAGACGTGTTTAACGCCACCGCGGACCAGTAATACGAAGGTGGGATAAAAAGGGCAGCACGCTTCAAGTGAACTCCTGACAGCAAAGAAACATTACCTTCCCTTGCGCCGGTGGACCAACCTTTGCTTCGACCTCGCTTGCAGGCAGGCTGATGATGATAACCTCCAAATGGTGGCGCAGACCCACACAAAAGTGTATTGATGATGATGACGAAGGCATTTGAACACATGTTGCACCTACTCGCTAAGGCGGATTGGCGAAGAATCCGGTTGATTTCCTGAGTATGATATATGAAGGGTATTTCTTTCAACTGCAACAATTTTTTGTTTAATTTTTTGTGGCACATGGCTCAATTCTAACCCTCGATCGATGAGGCGGCCATTGGTTCTACGAGAAATCAAAATACCTAGTTAAATAACTTATATAACTACGCTAATTAATTTCTTAATTATCTTATGGCAGATATTTTCATCTATACGGATTGTAGCTAGCGAGTGCGCAAGGCGTATCCACTTGGAATGAATTCTCCAGACTGCACCAGTTTCGGGATATTATATTCGCAAAGTGCCCGACGAAATGCACTGGTGTTCCAGTTACTTTTGCGTTTGAATGCATAAAACAGCATTATTTTTTTAAACGTTACTGGAACGCCAATGCATAGTGAGTTAAGTGAATATCAGTGAAGGTATCTAGGAAGCAAGAACTGACTATATTCGCGGACAACTCTCTGGGGCCATGAATGGAAATCTACGGGGGCGGAGCTTCTGCACATGTGTCACTGCGCCAAGAAGTGCGGCAGCGTCTGACAGCGCTTTTCGGTTGCTCTGAACAGACGCTAAATCGACGGAGATTCCACGTGCGACGGTTTCACGTTTCCCCAGACGCTGAAGGGGAAAACTGCAAAATAATTAAGCTTTTACATACAGGGGTGTATTTCATCTTATTTAAACTGTTGCTAACAAGGTGTTTGTTTTCTCATCCCCAGCCTAAACCATCGTGAATTAAAACGCGGGACTCTTTTAAGAAGCGCTCTCACTATTGTGCGTGCTTTGCCTCCGTGGCTTTCCCTTCGTCGCCATAGAAAGTTGCCCACGAGTGTAGCTGCGGTTAATTTTTTTGCAGTTGTTCTTGATTGGCTCGTCTTCGTCTTTTGCCTATGTGTTATGCTTAAATGCGGCGCGTGCCTGTGTTGTGAACTGTCATGTCGTTCATCTTTAAGTTGACGAACCGGCATAGGCGCTGCGCTGTGTGACTACTACGGCGTGAACAAAATGTCGTATTCCTGTTTTTTAAAGCGCGCCTCAATAAAGGGGCTCATAGAACGAAGGACGTGGCGAAGGAGAGAGACAAGACACATGCGCCGACTATAAATGAGCGTTTACTGGAAAAAAGGCAAAAGGCCGAATGTATATATACGTAAGCAACATACAAAAGAAAGGCATTACGCATTAGACAGACGGTTACGTATAGCTATGCGCAACAAAACAGATTACGTTGTTAACGTTTTCCCATTTTTATCATTCTATACCGTAGTACTGCTACCCATTTTATTGAGACCTTTCAGGCGTTGGCAGCGCCGCGGTCGCCGCCTTCTAGCGCATAATTCTTTCAGTAAAGCAAAGCCATTTATGCCCTCATGACTGCATTGCGCTTAGTGTTACACTGACGTAACTAATGGATGAACGTAAGCAACAAGATGTGGACGTACGTGGCGCCTTTCTTCTTCTTTTTTGTTTTTTTTTGTTTTGGGGTTTGGCGCATTTGTCTTGTCGGCTTCTAGCAGAGTAAGGCGGGGTCGGCTCTAGAGATCATCATCACCATCATCATCATCATCATCATATCATCACCCCCCCCCCCCCCAGATCAGCCTAGCAACTCGGCTGAACCGGGGAGGCACTTTTACAATTGCTAGTAGGTACAGCGGGGCGGGGCGTTTCTCGAGGAGCTCGACGTTTCTGCGCAGACGCAAGAGCTGGTGCGAGAGAGAAAATCTGGAGATCTTTGCTCCTTGAATATCTGACTCTGCCTAGGCACTGCGGTGGAGAAGTTTCTTTGCGCGTGTTATATGCGTTTATCACTAGGCGTGCCGGCATTGCGGAGTGAGGTCGAGTTTTTTTTTACTCTCGGACGCTGGCTGTCATAGGTTAAACAGGTGAACCAGCGCGCACTGACGCCCCATTTGGTGATCGCTGTGGCTAAAGGTATGTCGGACAAACTTTCTCGCGCGTGCGGCGCCGGTGCTGAGTCATTCATGCCGGATTATAGCTTTGTCGCGCCTTACGGCACTCTACATTTAAAAAATGAGAAAGGAAATATCCCTGATTTTCCCGGAAGAGCAATAGCGGCCGTTGTAGAGGCCGGGCCTGTTCTCCTGGACTTTTGATGAGCATATTTGAGTGGACTCCTTTGAGTGAAATAAACGCACAGCGCCTTAGCAACCACGGTTGAAGGCGATCACCTCATGTCTCGCCGTGAGGATTATTGGCTTTGCATCTCATCCTCGTTAGGTTACGTTAGCTTAGGTTACGTTAGGTTAGTGTAAAACGCGTTAGGGAGCACGGCTTATTCTCATAGCACTTGCAGGGGCGTCGAACATCACCGGCGCCCTTTCAGCCACTCGCGTTCAACCGCGGTTGCCAAGGCCTTCTAGATTTTCAATATATGCGGAGCGGCCTCTTCCGCGGTCCCTACTGCTCCCACGGAAACATCTGAGATGTTATCAATGGTTTCAGTGCGCCGGCAGCCAGCGTCGGAGCGTAAGCGAACTCGACTTCACTCCGCAATGTCGCACGCCTAGGGACAAACGCATAGAACACGCGCTACGAAATCTCCTCGGTAGCGCCTAGGCAGAGTCATATGTGTTCAAGGAGCGAAAGTCCCCGCGTTTTCTCTCTCGCACCCGCTCTTACTCGCGCATGCGCGCAAATGTCCGGCGCCTCCGCATGTGCCACGCCCCGCTGTACTTACTAGCAATTGTAAAGTTGCATCCGGGAGGTGGCGTAGTTGCAGTGGAGCTGCGCTGCAGGACGCGCTGCACGCAATGACCAGTTTCACAGAATTTAACTGCCTGCTTCGCGAAAGCTTCGCATCACATAGTTCCAAAATGTGTGTTGAGTCTGAACATCTTTCTTTCTTCATGTTTTTTTTTCAGCGATAGCTTTTATGATATCACTCCCCTGGTCATTGTATGTCTGCCTTTGTCTGTTACTGGAATCCCCCCCAAAATATATATATTTCCCAGAAAACTTCTCGGGGATTCCAACTTGTGGACAACAAATTTCGCACTCCGAGGTTCTATTTTTCAGCCGCTCTGGCCGTTTTACAACAGCGAAGAAAAGTTGGGCAGCATGCTACACCCTCGTAACACGTGAAGGCGAAAGCCTGCTGCACACTTGGTAGTGCGCCGTCTCACATCATCGTGTTGCTGCTTTCGCAGTTCGGCTTCTGCGGGGATCGTTTCCGACGCTTAGCTGCGGCTTCGCGAGCTCGTAGAGCGGGGTCAGAGTCGCGCCAACGACGTTTCTCTTCGACTTTATATACGTTGCATCCTCTCAGCAGGGGATTGAAATGTACGCTGTTTTGTGTGTTGTATGGGTTGTTTCAATGAATGTATGCGCTGTTCACTTAACTTAGCTGAGCGCTTGTAGCCTCAGCCTAACGTGGGTATGAGCTGTTGCATTATTTTGCTTGCTTAGGGGGGTACGAGTCATTGAAAGGGTCACGTAGATTGTGAAACCTCTTAATGAGGTACAGCCCAAATATATATTTGAGAAAATCGCTACAAATCCAGCAGTAAGTAGCTAAAGAGTTGCTTTGGTAGAGACCAGCGACTAAGTCCGGATAGGTAACACGAGGAAGGAAAGCCGCGTCTTTCTACTTGATCACCGGAAGACGCAACTTGTGGTTGTTGGTGGTGGTGCACAGCTGTGGTGGTAGCTCTGTTGCTTTGTTGCTGCCGTCGTCGTCCTGAGTAATTCTGACCCTCACCCGCAGTAGGTTACTGGCCGTCAATCTCCCCAAACGAATACGACTCTTACACTTTCCCAAAAGGAAAATTGCTCGCTCGCACCTGCCAATGTTCACTTCAGCAAATGGTGCGCGAAACAGGGTGTATAGGGCTTACTGCGTATCGTGTTTCGCCAGCCATCACGGCACCGCTTCGCGTTACGGGCAAATCTATTTTTATTTTTTTATTCTTGTCTGAGTTAAGTGCTTGAGGTCTCTAACGAACCCTGCACCTTGACACTTTTTTCTACATCTATAGTAACGACGGTAAGAAAACATTACCTTGGTGAGCCTTCGGGAAAACGTGCAAGGTTGACGGGTAGTAGTTTTCGTAAGCCTTACCTATAGGATGCGCGCAAGTGCATGCATTGCCCGAGCGGGAGCCGCACTGACTGAGAATGTGCTTGCACCTGGCCTAAACTTGCAGAACCAAGGAAGCGGACGCACACCCAATGTACAAGCGAAAATTTTACTTCTATTATTTTGCTCGCATTTCGAATACTTCAAGTGTATGCGTGAATGCATTACATGTGAAAAAAAATAAATAAAACTGCTTAAAATAATTGGGTGCGTTATCTTGTGCGAGAATTATTGTTCTCAGTGTTTGTTTAGGTATGTAAGAGTGCACGTACGCTGTGTACGTGAATATTTCCTTATATTTGTAGATTTCAGCGAAACTAACTTGTCCTCTTTAATTAAATCGCTGTAGTTTGTAGGAAATTGCAAAATTTGTGTTTATATATATACATATATATATATATATATATATATATATATATATATATATATATATATATAATGTGGATTGCATGACATGTCATTTCTCGTATGTGAGCTTTCTCCGCTTGGAATGCTGGCTGGAGCAAGAGCCCTTGTCAGACTATATGCCTTTAGCTTCACTTTCTTTTGTACTTGGAAAGAAAGAATGAAGTCTTCAAACTTCTTCAAATCGGCTACTTGTAACGCTAAACCGATAAAGAATAACGACTACACGATAGTATCACGAGAAAAATAACACGAATCAATAAGTGCACTGTCTCGGTAGCCTGGCTGTCCCTTAATTCTGCATAGGGATGTACCTATACACAACAAAACGTCTCTTGCATTCCGCCCGTATTGAAATGCGTGCGCGCCAGGATCGGAAGTCGAACACAGGCGCGCAGCACTGCACAAATTTAATCCATGATTGCACACGAAATGGAAAAGGCGCGAAGGCTATATACGGGGCTCAGTTCGGTGCAGCAGCGGTCCGGCGCTTCCTCGTCACTTGTTCTCGTAGTAGATCTTGTACGTCGAGTACGCGCAGTGAAAGGCATGAAGGGCTCCCGTCGTCAGGCCCACCATCTGCAGTGCGAGAAGGCAGAGAGAAAATGCAAAAAAAAAAAGAGAATTCTTACGCGCCGGACGGGATTGTTGGAGCTGGAAACACGTAACGGCCGCCGCGTTTTAGAAATTTGATTTTGACAACCCGAGTTTCTGTATCGTGCGCCCGAATCTCGGTACGAGTGAAAGGATTCTCGCATTTAAAAGCGAACGCTTCTTTCTTTTTTTCTGCGCGCACCGCACGGCTGCTGACTGATGGGTCAGTCGGTCGGTATCTCAGCGTATCTGTGAATATCTACAGGGTGTCCCAGCTAACTTTAGCCAGAGTTTAAGAATATGCAAATGCCGCCACGTAGCTGGACAGAACCAAGGTAATCTTGTTTGCCGTCGCTTGGAGAAGCTGAAATTGCTTTTTTTTTCGTTTCACCTAATTATATAATTGGTCATAATTAGTTAATTAACTTCTCCAAAGTTATAATTGGCTGAAAAGTGTCAACGACAAAATTGTAGAGCGACATGAAAAACTCCCGATACAGCTTTCTGTTGCTCAATACGTGCTACATAAAGGTGTTTTTCCGAGCGTGAAAGAAGCTCACGGATACACGCAAGATTGCCGCGCGACGGGCGTTTGGCTCTTATTCTATGGTTTTATTCTATGACTGGCCGCTCGAAGCACTTTGCCTGTATTCGCGGGCTTCTTTCGCGCTCGGAAAAACACCTTTATTTTTTATGTAGCACGTATTGAGCAACCGAAAGCTGTATCGGGAATTTTTCATGTCGCTCTACAATTTTCTCGTTGACACTTTTCAGATAATTATAATATTCGAGAAGTTAATTAACTAATTAGGACTAATTGTGTAATTAGGTCGAATGAAAAAAAAGTAATTTGAGTATCTCCTGGCGCCGGTAAACAATATTATCTTGGCTCTGTCCAGCTACGTGGCGTTCGCACATGTTTAAACGCCGGCTAAAAATAGCTGCGACACCCTGTGTATTAGAGGATAATTTGTACGCAACAGACGAGAGCAGGAGAAAGGTTTTTGACGTAACATTCTTTCTAGCAAATCTAGCACCTTTTTTTTGTTTTTTTTTTACTGAGGAAGAAAATCGTGTTACTAGTTCAAGAGCCTTAGGGTTCGCTGCTGCACATTTCGGCTAACAAAATAGCACGTCAGTACTGCGTCACGTTACCATCAAAAGCAAACAGTTATCCTTCGGCGCCATGATATATGCTCGTCACCTCCAGAATGAGCACTTTTGGCTTGGGGAAAGCAGCGGTTGCGTGACGTCATGCTACGCGTCATAGCTTCTCTCCTTCCTCGACGAGTTCGGGAATCGGGGGTGGCAAAATTCACCGGCGCTCGGTCGACCACAGCGGCAGAGGGAACGCGAGTGAGCCCCGCTTCAAGTTCAAGTTCAAGTTCAAGTTAAAGTTCAAGTTTATTCTTCTTCTAGCACAGACTAGAAACGTCCTCCCGGGCTAAAAGCTGCCGTCAGCTGCTTGACTGGACCCAGGAGGCGTTATACATGGCAGCGCGATAACAGTAACCTTTTTGGTACAAAAAAAACTTAAGCAGAAATTTACTAAACATAAACTAAACATAAATTTGAAAACTCAGATACGTGCTTATGACAGTATATACACGCCAATTTCCACAATGCGTCGGATGGACGTAATCGTTTAAGAGGAAAATTATTTTCAAGTTCAGCGCTAGAACATCTTCACCTATTGTGAAAGGCGATAGCGTATGGACGTTCATAAAAAAAAATGTCGTAGCAAGGAGCAGTTGCTGCGCCGGAATCGTCTGTCGACCATGTGATAATGGTAAGCCTTCCTTTGGATTAGTAGGTAATAGCAGAGTCCCTTCACACATTCAATACATAATGGCTAATTCACACCGGCGACTTGAGGAGGTCGCGCGACCATTTGCGACTCGCGATCAAAAAGCGACCGAAGGCGACTGATGTTCACACCGGGAAGCCCGGCTGATCGAGCGCGACCCGCAAGTCGCAATCCCGGAGATTATTGTTCTCAGCGAGAACTCTCGAATTCTACGCGGAATTTGTTGCAACGCGGGAGGAGGCCAGATGTATAGACACATGAAAGATCACTTCCGGTGCGCCGCTGATTGGTTTATCACTTTTGCGACCACGGTCGCGCGACTGGCCCAAAATGGTCGCTTTTCGAGAAAAGCGACCGTTGGCGACTATTTGCGACTGGTCTCTTTGCGACCAACTTGGTCGCGTGACCACTGTCAGTCGCCGGTGTGAACGAGCCCTAAAAAAGCAACGAAGGACTCTGGTTATAGCTAGCGTTGCAATGCGGGCTTGCTGGTACGCCAGCTTGGAATACAATGCGAATGCACAGACGCGCATGGCACCTTGTCTGTACGTTCCTGTACGAGCTGTTCGAGTCCTCCTCCTGTTCGCGCTATACTCGTGCTCCAAGGATCAGTATGTGGTCGTCTGCTCGAGGCTCTGCGAGGCAGACGATTCGGATTTCCGGCTCGGCGAGTTTTTCGATTCACCGCGTATGCGTTAG